>NW_019100471.1:315562-341207 GCF_001856785.1 Myzus persicae
AAACTCTGTATCCTTTTAATACCCGCACACGCAGTGCGAACGATCACGTGCTACGTAATGACGTCGTTACACGCGTGTGTCAATAAGGCCCGTCCGGTGATTAAGGCGGATCAAAATCGTATATATATCAGCCAATAGGAGACGGCGAGTGCTGGTCCGTATACAGTTGTGTTGTAATATCGCGTACTGTGGCTAGCTGCAGCAGTATAGCAGAGACGAAATAATATTCGCAGTCGAATTTCGAAAACGATTTTTATCGCCCGCCAAGTGCGTATCGAGGTCGATGCGATTTTGGCGATAAAGGCGACGGTTATTGAGTCGATGATCTAGATTCTAGCGACTATAACATTCAGGTACCCCGATTGCATTTTTTTTCTAGTGTTAATTAAAATAATATTCTATTCCGAGCTTTTGCTCCTACAAGACAATATGAATGAAGATAGTGATGTGAGTTTTGGCTGTAGTTTATTTTTTATTATTATAATATAGTATTGGTCTGGAATTCTGGATACACGCCTCTGGGATGCACATTGTTTCTGGCTCTTGTATCCAATGCGCTTAATATTTTTGTGTTTAGTATTGAGGCTAAATGTCGCAATGTCAGGGAGGGTGGACACTTTGACACGAATGGTACAGAGACGGTAAGAGAGACGAATAATATAGTTGTTTACATACCTACTAATATTGCTTTCAGAGATTTATCTTAGAATTTAGTTATGAAGAGATTGTGTTGCGATTGTATAATATCATAGACAGAATACTGCACTACCTACTATACAAGTATATAATAAGTGTAGGAAAATCGACAAAAGATAGAGGGCGTTTTTTGGGTTACTGAGTTACTCACGTGTATGGTAGTGCGGGGTAGTACGGTAAGACATATAGATTGTATTATTTTTCCGCGAAGACAGACAACACCAATGCGAGATATTTCACCCAGGCCCGTAATGCTGTTGTTATACACGTTACTTGTCTAGTAGTTTATAAGGCATATAAGGTATACAAGTATATATTTATGTATAATAGACGTATAGACATAAACTATAAGTATACCTACAACTTTTTTTTCTTTTGTTTTTACATATAACCATGCCTACGATCTTTGTTGGGTTAATTTCGTTTTTTCGTTCTCCTCTATTATACCACTTCAAACAACAATAGCCTTCAGTCCCCCCGGCGGACGTACATAATATATTAGGTGTTTATTATTACTCGTATTATTGTATTATTTAGCACCTCTCCGCGGCAGTTGTAGATGTAATTATTGACTTTGAGCTTCTCATCTTCGAATGAAATAAAAAAAATATTTAAAAAAAAAACCAGCTATTTTCTTCACACACACACACACACACACACTCACACTCGCAAAGTCGCACAAACAAGACGTGTTGCACGCGGTTGTGTCGGGAGGGCATTGTTAATAAACGCCGCATTGTCTTCAATATTATACACACACACGCACGCTCTCAGGCAGTCGTAATATGCGTACGGACAATGGGCGGGTAAATATGGGCTCATTGTGTTTGCACGGAGACGAAAACTAGAATATTTTGTAAACATCGGATATGTTATTGAGGATTTTTATGTGACTGGAATTCCATCGCCGTCGCGTCAGCTGCCCGAGCGACTTTGAGCATTCCTATATCGTCCGTCGACGACACTACTACGATGACGACGACGAAGACGTGGTCGCAGTCTTTCCACCGCCGTCTGCATCCGTCGTCGCATTATTATTCTCCGAAACCCACGCAGGTAAAGGTGCCTACAAGTAAAATCGGTACCGAGGCCCAGTGCACACACGCCATGACGTAATAATTGTAATAATATTATAATATCATCATATCGTGTACGTAACACGTCGTCTCTCGCCAATAATACCTACTCTCGATCGCGAGTGTGTTCGTGTCGACGACGGATATTTCATATTATTATTATTATGATTTCGGTGGCGCGGGGGGGTCATCGATCCTCGTGCGCGCCGATATTGTAATATTTTATAGTAATATTATTATTACATCGACACACACTCTCGCTCGTTTATTGTGCGCTCGGATAGATAGTGATATTGTTATTATTATGCAAAGTCGTATTGTGTCTCTCTACGTAGTCAGCTATAAATACACACATTATTGCTTTAAATATATATACATATACAACGTAGTTGTAGGCAGGCACATTTTTTTTTTTTATCAAGTCTCGTCAACGAAAAGATCGCTCTGAAATCCGCAACTCGTTCGCGGTATATTAGAATATCGTTTGTTTGATATTGCGCAACGATCGTGTACATTATGTATGTGGTACACAGTCGTGTATGGGCACTTAATGTTAATTTTTTTTTTTCACCCGGCAATCGAGCCGTACCATATAGCGAGGTAGGTAGGTATAGGTACACGCTATGTATTATTCAATAAATTATTAATGGAGATAACGTTTTTCCCGATGAAAACCTAATAGTTTTTTTTTGTTTTTTATTTATCTCGCGAAATGGATGTATATAGGTGCAGTAATGTACGCATATAATATATTTATCACAGCAGCGACATCGCGCAACTGCATTTCACCGATTATCTTGGCATAATTATCGGGAAATAAATAAATTAAGATGTATGTCTCGCGCCCACGTTCGGTCGTATATTTTATAAGTGCGGGAAACCGTTGCAATGTAAATGGCTTTGGAAACATATTTGATATACGTACATAATATAATATACACTATTAGCATATAAACACAACGACATTAAGCTACCTGTTTTCTCGGCGTCTGTGACGTGTACTCTTTCGTTCATTCGACTAAATTATAATCGTGCAATATATTATAATATATATATATATATATAGATAGGCAGGTAAAATAAACTGGTGTGTGTGCGTGTGTGTGAAACTGAAAAATCAAAGGCACACAGGCGTTGAGTTTATTTTTAACTCGACAATAATGATAATATATTCTCAACTCGCACAACGTCAATTTGTACGATTCAGAATGGATAATATTCAATAACTATGCGATATTGTCATATTGACGATATATAAACGCATAAAAGTCGACCGAGTGTTTTCGTCGAGGCGAAAATTGTCGTCACACTTATTTCGACTTCACAAACATTATATTGCATACACCAGTGCCGTTAACCTTCTAGCTCAGTTTTGAAGTAGCTTCGGAAATAATTCTACCGAAAAATTCAAAAGCAAATAAGAAATTAATGGAAATGGACAGCAACAGGTCTCGTCAGCACTCAAGTTCGAAAACAAATTAACACTTTCAAAACGGTTTTTTGGTCCGTAGCAAGATCGAAAACTCAGTTTGGAAGATTACAAGACGCCCCTCCCCTTTAAAATCTAAGTTACATTTTTGATTGAAAAATCCCTCTCCGCCTTTTTTTTAGTTAAAACATTTTTGACATTTTTTTTTCAAAAATGTAACTTACCAGTCCTGCTAATTTTCTAGTGTAGTTTTGAGATTTGCTCGGAAATCATTCTTCCGCAAAATTTAAAAACAAAAAAAATATTATTAGAAATGGCCAGCAACTATAAGAGATGCTTGCTGCAAAGATCTAGGTGATTATTTTAGGAAGTATTATTATGTTATCGGCGATTAAACACCGTGTTATGTTGGGCAATAAGGACAAATAAAATAAATCAATACGCAAAATAACTTAAGTGGAAAATATAAACCATTGGCTGCAGCAAGAACAGTAGATTCAACAGCAACTTTTGATGAGAAATTGTCTGGACAGAAGTGTGGTAATAGGTATTTGATGACCATATGGTGACGGTTCTGTAGTATATTAGGGTCGGCCACTTGGACAACTCTATTTCTATGAATTTGTCAATTAGCCCGTTGTCGTGCTTCTCAGGCCGATCGCCGACCACGCCGCCGTCACTTTGGTGACAGAAAAGAGGTGACCATGAGCAGTTCAACGATTTTTGGTCCAGTTTGAACTCACGACTTTCCTATAGAACGGACGTCTGCGATCAACTTTTGCGGAATTTATGCGGACACAGGCAAACCGTCGTCCCTGCAGCTACCTCAGACATTGTAGACACCACAAACACCATGGCCAACTAAGTGACTTGCTTGGCGATCCCAACTTCTTTGTCTTTCATCATGCTTGCCGATCTTTAGGCTCAGAGTGGCCGGTGACCGTCCTAGATGGCAATTTTTAATTATAATAATATAATTATTATTGTAACATTATTAAAATATTATTGTTAAAAAAATATATATTTTTAGTGTAATGTTATAATAATATTTTTATATGTACAACAAATTGCTATTTGGTCAGTGGCCGCAGCAACACGCGTATCCCACTGAGTCTCCATCAGTCTTCGTCTAATGAAAATTAATTTGACTGTGAAAGATTTTAATAGTTTATTGAAATTGAAATTTTATCAATAAACCATTGCATCTAAATACCTACAATATCATATTATCTACACATAAAAAACCATTTTTTGTTCAATAAAGTGTTCTCAATAGTTACGTTTTATATTTTCAATCCCAAATATCTAGTTGTTGACTAATGACTTCGGTATATTTAATCAAACATTTGTGAGACTCACTTAACACCGGAATTAGTAAAATAAATGGTTCAACTATTTTTTTTAAGACATTATTATAATGGGGGGGGGGGGGCAATTATTATTTCATAAGTCTATGTCAGTAAATCGATAGCGAAGAACGAAAACCTAGTTGATCTTATATTTATTTCGCAATATTACGTAGTCAACAATATCTGCAGTTGTTTATATTATGTTATTTTACCATATACGTATTTGTACGACGGTTGGCATATATAAGACTTGGTAACAAAATAAATCCAGTTTGAAATATTACAATACAATTTCAATACCTAATGGTAATAACGTCATAATAATAATATGAACATAAAATAGGTACATAATATGAAATATACGCACCTTAAATAATGATAGCAATAAATATTACCATTCGTCTTGCCTAATATATAATAATTGCGTTTGTTGTTTGTGCATTGTATACCTTCACATTTTTATCGAGGATTCAATCATGTTATTAAAGAACAATAATTCAAAACGTGTTATTGCCAAAACGTCATTTCCGGCGCGAGGAATGGCGAATTTTTTTTTCATTTACGTGCACTGTTTATAGCCCGTATAAATCTCGTATTCGAGAGAGAGATCATAACAGAACTAACTTTTTTTTTTAGTTTTATTACTTTTTGAACAAAACGACCGCGGAAGCACAGTGCCACAGTGTAAACATATTATTATTATACTTTTCCAAAGAAAACCTACTTAGCATATCAAAAGTTATAGGCGGTAATAGCTGCTATCGATATAACATTATGTTTTATGATGACATCTAAAGTAATCTGATTATTATATATTATCTTACAATCGTAGTTTTATTCGAGAAATTTTATAATTTATAGGACTTCAATTTTTTATATTCCGTGTACATAATGTACAACTATACAAGTTATATAACTATAAAAGGTGATTCACTAACTCATCTACTTTTGTTTATTTGATAATTCAGTTGTTGAAAATTTGATTTTTGGTGTTTTAAAACACACTTAAAAAGTAAAGACCATAATATTTTGAAAAAATTCTTGAGATTTTTTACATTACTGGTGGAATGCCCTGTGTTCTGAAACAAGTTCAAGTTTTCAATCAGGTACGTACATCGACATTATTCAAAAAAATATCAACTACATAATTTACAGTAGAAAATTGGGGGTTGTGGTTTGAAAAACAGAAGTTGGACACCCCTTAAAAGTACAATGGTCTTTGAGTACATTTGAAAATTACAAAAACAGAATATGAATAAATTGTATTGTTCGGAGCACAAAATGGGGGCGAGCTTGCTTGGCGAATCACTCTGGATATCATGATACATTATGTGGTGCGCTCGATGCAGTTGACGTGTAGGTAGGTTAGGTTGGTAGGTATATACTGCAGAGATAGGTACCTATTATAGGCACGTCCAATGAAACAATAAACTATTATTATTACGTCGAAGAGCTGCTGCAGGTCGATCGGATCTGCAGATCTCTGAGTCACGACGACGGGTATACATTATACGCATACATATTATCATATTATGCGCTTTAGGCGCCGGATAGGGTTACCTCGCTGCAGGAATTGCATAGTGCTGCAGGATAGCAATACTGCAGGTAGCGAATGCGCTCGCCGTTGCACCGGTGTGCATCTGCACATGCATAGTGTATATTTATCGTAATTGAATAATATTACGTTTTCCCGGGCTCGATACGCTGCAGATAGAGATCGGCACAAAGACGAGATGTGTGCGTGTAATAATATAGTAAGTATTATACTATTATTACCGGGAACGCAAACGTTGAATGAAGTGCATCAGGTTTGTAATATTATCGTGTTACTAATTTATTATTTGCAGCATGCGATTCACTGTGAGATAAACGGTAGGTACCTAATACACATTTTTTAAATATTTAGTTTTATAATAATAATATTGTAAGTCGACGTTTAATACGTTAATATTATTATTTATATTATACTTTTTAATTAAATATAACGTGTGCGGGGTGCTATTATGATTATACTATTATTTTTCTTTATTGTTCTTAATTTAAATCGGCAACAATTGTCTTTAGTTACAATTTTATCATTTTTTTTGTTATATTAGTGTAACGATGGTTACATGTCATTATTTATATTTTGTTAACACGATATTATGTAAAACAGGCACATATATTCATATATATTATATATTTTATAAATATAAAATGTACAATGTTCCGACTAGATATTAAGCCTCTCGTGTCGGAAATATATCTCAAGGGTTATTATTGTTAGGCTACGTACTAATACTAGTATGTAAGAAAACGGCACTTCTCCACGATTACCATCAAGTGCGCGTAAACTCAGAGACTGCCCCCCCCCCCCACAATTGGTTGATGTTAGTTGTAAGTAATAATACAATTTATGTATTGATAACTATTTCAATCAATCCGCATTCATTTGTAACATCGAGATCCTAAATATCATTCACGCTCCCGATCTACGGTTAAGATATATTCAAAAGAAATTAACTTCTCCCCTGAATATACTATATTTAACTGGTCATCCCCGACCACGTTACATTAGGTTGTACAATTTGGTTTTGTTTGAGAACTTTAAAATTTGTGTGTGGGTGTCCGTGTCAGGTCCGAGTGCTGCACCTAGAGTGCTATGTTTGTTGAGGCTGTTATGAGTTCGTCTATATACGTATTGGAGGATAATACTATTGTTATATTATTTTCGTATTATGCTGCCCGACTAAAAACCACGGTTCCGTCGGAAATGAAAACCTTCTTATGATTTGCACATAATATATAGTCAACGCACTGCCACACGCTGGTACAGTTTGAAATATAATCAAAGTCTCTGTTTAACCTACCCGGCGGAAAAAAATATAAAAATAATGTATAGGATGCACGAAGCGTATTATATAATAACAGTAAATACCACGTGGCCATATACACGCGTAAAATATTATAATGGACAGGTAAGGACAATAAGTAAGGACACATACAATAATATAATTTATTAGTGGCGGTCTAATCAACCGAAGCAATGATGATGATGATGATGATGATAATATGTAATATATAATAAATTAAATACGTTAAACGTATAAATATGTAGGTACTTATACAGATTACCTAACTATATATAACCTGTTGCGGGCTTGGCGTTTAAGGTGTATATTATAACGCTCGAGCGTTTCGTTCTCCTGTCTGGTGCTGCAGTAACGCACCCAGTCAGAGGACACTTCTCTAAAGGGCGCACCTATATTTTTTATTAATTTTTTTTTTTTTTTTTTTTCCGAGCCACGACAAATCTAACGTCTGGGTTTTTTTCTCTTTATACGCGTGTGTGTGTGTGTGTGTGTGTGTGTGTGTGTGTGTGTGCGAGCACGCGTGTGTGTTATAAGGACAATAAAATACGATTCTGGCAGACCCACATGACTACAAAACGATCGGATGTACACTCGCGCACACACTCACGCTTTATAATGGTGGTGCATGTACGTACGTTTGTATATGTATATATATATATATTGTAATATTCTTTGCGTCTCTCTCTCTTTGAAAATAAAAAAAAATAAAATAATAATAATATACGGACGTACGTGGGCGAAGTTTTGAACTCGTCGTGATGAGGCGCGCAGGCCACATGAATGAATACGCGCCCGGGGCACGGTGCAGGCGAATGCGGGTGATTTAAAATAATAAAAAAAAAAAAAATTATAAAATAAAACCCATTCAAGGTCCACGCTCGTTTTTGTATTGCTTTATTATTATTATTATAAATCCAATAACGGAATTCGCCATAATCGTGGTCGCCGCTGAGAAGGATATGTATATGACGTATACTATACACGGGACATAGATAGGTGTAATAATATAATATTTAAACATTAAACCCACCAATATGTTTAATGTTATTAAGGTGATGGTCTAAAAAGGTGCGAACATTGATGAATTTAAAAAGTTAATATTATTATGCGCTTATTTATTGTTGGATTTCCAAGTTTGCATACTTGGACATTTATCAGTGAATTTATACTTATAACTTTTGTATAATATTTCAAAATCGTGGAAAATATTATTATAATATTCTATTGTTTTCATCAAAAACAATAATATAAAAACAAATGTATACATAGATAATAGATGTCCACGCATAATATCTTTAAAATATATCTTAGACATAGTATACCAAGATAATGATTTCGTGAGGCCGGTCCAAGATTAAATAGCGAATAAATGTCTATATTTTTAATTTATAAAGTTGTTGTCACGAATATCACCAAACTAGCGCTTAACTCATCAAATAATATACGCCAACAATATTTCGTTAAATAGGGAAATCAATTATCATACACATAAGAATACTTTTGTAATTTCATTCGTATAAAGTAATGGAATTAATTAATTGTTCAGCGTATTAAACTAATAAAATAAAATAAAAATAATAGAAAATAGAAATAATAATAATAATACTCAGATAAAAGTCAAAGAAAACATGAATAAGCGACAAAGTTTGGACCACTATTATTGATAATTACAATAATCTGACGTAGGTATTTATTTCTATTAAATTAGCAGTCGTGGTTTGTCAGAAAACATAATATTTTTTACTGTATACACCTAACCTAAACATACTATGTGATATGTTTATCACTGCGAACCGTTTCATGCTAGAGACATGTATTTATAGCCGTTAAATAAAGCAATATTCTTGCAAAATAGGTAATTCGCATCTATGCCTACTAATAAATTATAGACAAATTGTTCGTCTCGTCTGTAAACCGCCCTCGAGGTTTCGTTTCGTCAATCGTCATACTGTCATCATGTTATACGAACTATACGACCAAATTAAAGTCTCTTGTGTATTATTACAGTCATTAAGTTATTAGTGTAACTATAATATACGTCATCTCTCGCTGAGTCATTGATTCTAATACTATATTAGACTATAATATAGTCGGCTGTTCTTCGAAATCGCCGGCGTGGCGTTGGAAAAGCCCAACGTCAATGATGGCCGATTAGCCAGACTTCTGCTTATGATATTTATATCATTTATTTTTTATTTTTTTATTGAACTTAAGCCCGGCGACAAAGGCCATCAGCTGTTGTAGGGGTAAGGTTGGTACTGTTGGTGGTTTTTACGATTGTTAGGGTTGTCACGGTAGGTAGCAAACACGTGCATGTGTGGCAAGGTTTTTAACTACTGTGAACCGGGGTGGTCACCCATCCGGGAGCTAGTAGCTGTGGCCGTTACTTACTCCCAGTCGCATTCCGCGACTGGTAGCAGCCAACGCGCCACGCCAAGCCACATTTGTATCATATTATAATGTCAAAACAGAAGTCGATGGGAATAATTATATTATACCGCTACGCTATAAACGCTACATGCATTATTATATTACTGATATTATTATGTTCAATTTGCAGTGGCCTTTTGTCGGAAAATGTATTTTTTAGTGTGTATACAATAAGTAGAATAATAATAATTATTATTAAATGAAAAACTCTGATTTTCAGATTTTTGTGTTATTACTTTTTTTTTCATCAGTTTCTATATCACATGCAGAGATTGCCTTTAGACCATTACCATTATTATTATTTATTAGATCACTTTGTCTTATTAAAAACATTTGTTTTGGGTGATGTTCTAAAAAGTTATAAGTCAACAGCGTCTGATTTTATCTCTTCTGCTCGAGTAACAACCAATAGCAAACGTTTATAAACAAAATACAATTCAAATTTCCACTGAGAATCTCAAAATTCTTGTTTGAAGACCTCTTCAAAATGGGAATTCAAAAAAATCCTTTCATAGTGGGCTTCTACATCATAAAAAGAAACTATTGACCAATTGTCATACTTATACCATTCAGCGGTTCCGGTTAAGTGATGATGACTCAGTCAATCAGGACGAGTTCTTTCCGTAGTACCTATAATATATTATAGTATGACTTTACTCGTTCTCTCATTTTTTCTGTCGTTATTATAATTTGATTGTTTTTGTTTGAAATAATTGTAAAATATGCGTGATACAATAGGTTTTATTATTATATTTAAATCATATTAAAAAATGAAAAAACACGCGCTTCATCTCTCGAGGAGTCATCGACTAAAATGTGAAATACTCGGTTTGTATTTCGAAATCGCCGCCGTGGCATCCTAAAAGTCACAGTTGATCGTTTCGGCACTACGAGACTTTCGTTACGGAATTTGAATAGGTACATCATATTATTATTGAGGTACAATAGTAATCGACAGTAATTATTGTTATATTATTGTCTATAAAACATATATATACGTTCGTTTATATCGTCGTTGTTGTGTGCGACTGCACGTATAACGCGAGTACAAAATAATAATAACAGTATTTAGATATAAGTACGCGATTGTTTGTCTTTGGTGCGTCATCTACGACTCTACCATCCCGGTGGTCTACGCCTTATTATATAGGTAGGTATCTTTATATAGGTACGTCCGTTTTATAGATCAAAACAAAACGCATGTTCCTATGACGTGTAATATAATATCGCGTTAGAAAATAATATTATTTTCGTTGGTCGCAGAGCAAACGTATCCGCGAGTCCTTTATAATCTAACAATAATTATTATTCTCGTGCAGTCCATTCGAATGCTGTAGACTCATTCATGCCACGACTGTTGTACTTGACTTTCGCGGTGTAAACACACACTCTCTCTCTCTCTCTCTCTCTCTCTCTCTCTCTCTTGCACACACATACACTCTCGTTTCGATTACTTTTGCGTTACACCCGGGATCACGTCGGCGGTCGTCTCGTCAATGCGCATAATATTATAATACGGCTCAAACGTTTCTCGATCTAAAAATAAGTTTATACATTTATAATTACGTCGAAAAAATATTTGGTCACGCGCGTACCGCAGTACATAATATGATATTAGTGTTACGATATATCATGTCACACATACCGTCTATTATATTTTGGACTGTTTCGACTACACGATATTATGATGTGCTTTGTAATTGCGCTAATCAAAAGTTGTTTTTGAAAAGCGGTTTCGCGTGTAAAAGTTTTGTTTGACTTTACAAGGCACGCTCATTCAAAGCGCACTTCATGTCGTTTCCGTATTTCATAAATCGTTAATACTGCGTTTTAGTTATATTAAATATTAGCTACCGTAAATTGAAAATGCAGGTATCTAGGTGAAAAAAAAAATAACGAAATCCACCTAATAACAGATAAGCTGTTATCTACAAACTACGTTGCAGCCGTTTTAGTAACTATAAATGTGTGCCTGGTCCTACGGTAGCTGCTGTAATAACGTCTTCTAGACAAAACAGTGTTGTTATAATTACCATCGCATCATTACAACAATACCGACTATTTAATATCATACATAAAATAATATCTTATAATAGTATAATATAATATGTATTAAAATTATAGTCATTATTTGTACGCGAGCATATTAAAACCAAAATATGAAAACAAAAATATCATCTATATGATCATAGAGGTTTCTGTGGGATTCGAAGGGCGGGCTGCTGTTTCCCAGCTAAGATTTGTGACATGCATGAGCTGTATTTAAATAAACCTCGTGGACTGGATTTTAGAAATGATTTGTCCTAAAAATAAACTATCCATCTCCGTAGCTCTAGAAGCGCCCATGACTATATAATGAAGAGTATGACCATTGCAAACAACTGTTAATCGAAATTTGACAAAGTATGGAAACACCTTTGAAATATGTAAATAAATATAATACGATGAAACGTATATTACCTATAAGGAATCTCGAGGAGAGCAACAAAAAAAAAAAACTGTATCATAGGTAATTTCGTTTAATAATATAATTCGATAAATTTGGTTCTAATTTGGTTTGGTCCTCAAAAATAATTCGTTGAACAGAAAACTTTTTGAAGTTCATTGTGTTCGATTTTCACTGTAGAAGTACAAAAGTAATGCTTGTATCGATATATTGGCCTAACTCTATATTTTATTACCTACTTACACGAGTAAACGAAAAAGAATAACTATAATAATAATAATAATAGTATGATATAATACATAATATTTTCTACTATATAGTGTAGAGTTAGACTCAAGCTGAGTAGTTTTCCCGTTTTCCTAATAATTGTACGTACTTATTATTATTACTATGATTGTGAATCCCAATGATAAGACAACGAACACTATTCCATTGAGACACGTTTAAAAAAAGAAAGCTATTTTGGTCGACATGAGCTCTTTTATTTTTTCCACCTTTTTTTTTTTATTGAAGTAGACTCTTCACAATTAATAAGACCCCTTAGAAAGACAAAAAGTAGTTGTCAGAGAAATTATTTTTTTCTTAATTTACAAATATTATAATATTTAAAATATACAAATATTTGAATACCTAGTACCTCCTAATTGGATCCTACTTGCAAACGTTAAAATGAATCTGGGTTATTTTATATTAGTCAGCTCTTTATATATTTATTGTCTGTGATAAAAACATTAAAAAAAAGGAAATATTCTTTTTTTTAATAATAAACATTATTTTATGACGAACAAATTCGTTTCTTTTACTGAACGAAAAAGAATAAATTAGTCACATTTCCACAAGTGATGAACGAAAAAAGGGGAAAAATGTATTTTTTAAAGTAAATTTCCAAACATTGTGTGAGGTAGAAGTCCACGGCTCCACGCGGTAAGTCCGTTACGGTAAAGAAAAAATCGCATAAATATTTAACACGTGCAAAGGTTGTACGTATATATAGCAGGAAGCCAAAATAAGGCCACGCAATACAAATTTCGTCCTTATACATGTAGGTATATGTTAAAATCGCAAATGGTTGTTTTGGAGCTACGTCAGGTGAAAGAAAAAAAACAATAACAGGATAGAAACCCATTTCGTCGATCTATATAATATATTTTTTTTGGCATCCTTAGTATTTGCTATGTGTACCCGGCGATGGCCACTCACAGGTGCAGGTAACGCAATATATTTATAGGAAGAGTTTAATAATAACAATGCCTTTGGGATGTGGATGGTTTCAAGAGAAAAATATTGAAATATGTTTTTTTGGATATTTTAAAACGAGAATTTTATTTCCTATTTAAGTTTATACGTTTATTTATGTTGAGTCAAAATATGAATTATGCTTAATCTGCGTGAAAGATTTAGTTAATTAACAAAATAGCGTAGTATTAAGTATTCTGATCTGTATTATACTGAGAATAGGAGCCCTTAAAAATGGTTGTACAAAAATAAGAAAAATTACTCTATTATTCTGTATTCATCTATTATTTATAAAACGTCTTGAACCATTTTTATAAATTAAAAAATGATTCAAGACATTGAATGGATTAATATCCATCAATACAATTTGAAATGCACCATAGCCCCCCCTCCATCTCTACCCACTATCATGGACCTATTAATTTCAAAATACAGAGTAAAAAACATATTCAAAAACTACTTGTTTGAATTTTGATTTGAATGCGTCAAAAAGTTCAGAAAATGGATTACTGTATGAAACGAGAGAGGTTTTCTCGTTTGAAAAACAGAAGTTTAGACCTAAATCGAACGCTCCTATATAGACCTTAAGTAGTAAATCAAGAATTAATAAAATAATATGATCTTGAAGCATATTATTTGAAAATTCCGAAAATCATATTATAATTAACTGCACTATCGAAGGAAAAGTGGAAAATATTTTCGTAAAATGTTACGCATATTATTATTACATATACCTATATGATATAGGTACTGTGCAGCTTATAATTTATACTATGTATATTACGCTATTCGAAAATCTATCGAAAAGCGCATCAATAATAATTATTGTACGCATTATTTAGATTTTAGGCACATAAATATACGTTAAAATATTATGTTACGTGTACGCCAAAAACCGTCAGTCGAGTCGATCGTTATCCGACCGATTTCGTGAATGTCCGGTAAAACAGGCACACACGATATACCATGATATTAGGATGATTTGTCGTCGGGGGCGGGCGAACGGTCGCTCGCTTATCTGCGGGCGGTGCGTGACAAATCGCCCGGGACCAATTTCATAGTAATAATAATAATAAATAATTAAAATTATTATTATTAATCTACATGTGTTTCGTTATAACATATATATATGGTTTCGTAGGAACTCATCTAGTATCAGCTAAATATTATGCTATTGTTTTTCATTGAAGGTCCGTCCGCTGCTTGAAAATAATAATATTTTCTGTTACCGAGGTATAATAATAATATAATATATCAAGGGTGGATAGCCTAGTCGCGAGTCGCAAAGTATAATATTATAGTTACTGAAAAAAACATGTGAGAACTAAGTGGAAGAAAAAAAGTTTTCAATATTATCACAGTAAATAAAATGTGTAGAATGTGAAACAACGTAAAACAGCGTATGAAATTGACGGATTGAATTTTGTATAAGATAATTTTATTTTCACAATAGGTATAATACTACCGAGTGTGAAGAATAAGGAGTTACTAGACACGATAAAAGAAAAACGACATTTATCGAAAAGTATTCAAACCAGAAGAGTTATCATCTTATGATGATAGAACACGTCAGGATAATATGAGAGCCTATTAAAGACAATAATTGAAGGTTGTGTTGAAAGACACGTTGAAAGAGGAAGACCAAGGGAAGAATACATGACCCAAATATTGAAAGCTACGAATAAATTAAATCAAAAAAACCTAGAAGAATTGTTTGCGAAATGGAAGCATGGGAATAGCTACAACAAACAAATCTAGTTGTACAGATTTAACAGAATTAAAAACAAAAAATTATAAGCCCATTATTATATTAGTAAAAATGTTTTGGATCTTCCGAACTGCGGTTTACCCACCCCTGATATTATATATTAAGTTGTTAAAATATGTCTTGTATTAAATACACTGCAGCTGACAAGACTGTTATTAGTTATTACCACAGATTCTCAATCTCGAAACGATTGATATAAGTAATTTGAAATTTATTATTGGGAATTTTTTTTTATTTCTGTTTTTAATCAGGTGCATTATTCTACAAACAAATTACATTAACAATCTGTATTATGACTTTCATTATTTTGTTTTATTTTTTTGTCCTATTTCGGTAAAACCATACATTCTTTGGTTTACTAAAAATTGCGTAAGAATCGTTTTATACATACATTTTAAAATTAAATAATAATAGTTGGATGATATATTTATCCGATACTCTTAACGATGAGCATTAATATAAAAACAATTAAAAGAATAAACAATTAAAACTTTTAAACTTTTTAAACGGTTAAGCTTCAACGTTTTGCCTTGTATTACGTACCGTTGCCAAACAATTCTATTCCACAGACATTTTTGCATTGTTGTAATATGTAATTTTTCACCTGTTGAAATGTGCAACGGGTTTTGTTTCCTGAGATTAATAGTTGCATCGCTATACAATAGTAGTAGATACATGGTAAATACCAAATGTTCATATTACGGTAAATTATAGGTACCTATAACAATTTTAAAATATCAAGTTTTAACAGTGTTATATTTTTAAAATTTATTTTATTTACAATAAAAAAATGTTTGTCATCTTAGTGCTATATATTCTATGTGCTAGTGGCACTGAAAATTGTTATAGTCGAGGTCAACAATAGTTTTATGGGAATGTTTGATTAGATATTTCAGAGATCAACAACATAAAGACAATAGAACTAATACAAAATTCGTAACTAACCGTACGTTTTGTTTAGTTAAAACTGTATATTATAGCCAATTTATCTTGTAAGCAATTTTGTTTTAACTATATTCCATAACCCATAATATATTATCCATTAGTCAGATAGAGTAGAGATTTTTCAAGCATATTCTATTCAATACATGATTATATGAATAGAAACAATCTAACAAATGTCGGATCTGCCCATAGTTTGCCCTAATTTATTGCCACGATTACGAATATCAATTTTTTTTATAAAATGGTTTTATGTCTTGCATAGTTGTATGTGTGTATATATATATGCGTGTATGATATACGTGTTTTATTTCATTCTTATTATTACTAAAATGCTTTATTAATTAGTAAACAGTTTCAATTTTTCAGTTGGAACTTTTTCTTCAGGAATGTAATATCATAATGATATTTATGAATATAGTTTATGGACCTATGGTATAATCTAAGAAAAATATAACCCTTAATACATTAAAAGAAGCTAAATAACGAGAGTAGGAATGCTTTCAATTGGTAAAAGATTAAACGAGATCAGAAAAAAATGAATTGTGCTATTCCAAAACGTTTAAAATATTTAAATAAAATATGTATTATCTGATTGCTATGTAGAGCATTAGAGTTATAGTGTTATAACTCATATCATGACCTATGTGATTGCAAATACTTACCTACTACTTACGTGGTAAGAACTCACGTGTATCTATATTCTATACCTTAGTGAAAATCAAATTGATAAACAATTATACACACGAATGACGTTGTATGCATTTGATAACAATTTAATAAAATAACATTTTTTACGGTTTTAAATACTTTGAAATTTATCAAACACTAATATGAATGCAAAATGATATTGGCCCATAGTTAACTATCTCCACGACAAGTAGAACATACCTTACCCAAAAACAATTCGGGCACGAATGTTTTCCAGCGGATCTACACAGGTTTGTCCTGAGTCACCAGCGTCTACAAGAAGAGTGACGCACATCACACGGTTTTCGAAATGTGCTCTTGGCATACCCTAAGAAGATATGTAGCAATGCCGATTTAAACCAGTTTAGAACAAGAGGGTACTGTGGGGCTAAAGCAGATATGAAAAGAAAACTAGACAATCATCCACAATGGTGAAAAAAAAATACATGGAGCAAAGACGGCCACCATGCCAATCTTCAGAACTAAGACATGTTGGGAGCCAAAGGAGAATCAGAAGGGTTAGAGCCCCTCAGATATTGTTATAATATGTTTGTATAAAATGCGTGTCTGTTATCAATTAACGATTGTGTTGGTTGATGGAAGGAAGTATAAGCGTTAGTGACGCTTATGAACCCTTAGTAACGGTTCAGAAAAAAAATCCGTATGAAATTAGTCCTCAGTTAGTTCAACAATATTACACATTAGCGTTTATACATTCTGACCATCAGCTATGTATAGTTCTCGTTGTCGAATACACTACCCACCTAAACTGTGACAATAATTGGAAAACGACAGTCATCAGGACCAGGGCGAACTCGAGTCCTGGCGATGCATTCGCACGACCGTCGACGGTGCTCAATTGATTATCGGCAGTGATCACTTGGTCAATCCATTCTCTGTAGTTTTTGATTACCAAGAAACGCACTTGATCGGTACTTCCGGTTTCGGAGGCCTGCTCCGTAGTCCGATATGTGTGACTGACTATGCCGTATTGAAATCCATCGCAGATTAACGGATCTCCCGTGACGTCTAGAAATTGATGATTCATAGTTCCGCAAATAAATTCGTGCCAAGTCTTGTTGACGGTCGTCTGAATTTCCAAACTGCCGGGTATACAACAATAAATTTACCACGATTAAATTCGGCCTGCTATGTTGTTTAATAAACAAATAATAGGTACGCTAGACCGCCTACAAACATATATTATAAAGGTACATGTTTTTAACCCATATGAATTGGCCATTGAGTACATCTCTGCGATGGGTTGGAATATGTTAAAAATGGTGTATAATATAAAAATTTAATCTATAATATTTGGAAAACTGTATTTCATTAAAATAGTATTATACTCTTCGGACTCCATAACGAACAGATATTTAAAAACGTCTGGCAGTTTTTATTGTGAGTTTATACACTATTTATGCGTCAGTATACGCCCGCGATTCGCATCTAATAATAAATAATAATATGCATAGGGCATAGGAATGATAACCCGACAAGTAATTTGGGCCTGAATTTGATATTGAACGAAGCTCATAACGGATATCAACGATTATCCAATTAAAACAGTACCATATTTTTTGCACTATAGGATTTTACAACAAACAGAAAAATAAAGTCCTGTGGTTTTTATCGAGAGTTATGTCATGATGATTCGCCCGCGATTCGCTTGATATCAATTCATAATAATAACATGACCTATGTACTCACTCCAATGATTCCTGACAAGCTTTGGGCCCGTACTTGACATTGACTTGGACGTAATGATAGGGTGTCAGTCGTCTGCTCGCCGACACCACCGCGCAGGCCAGCTCCTTTGCAGTCTTGTTGTAGTCACCGTCAGTCCGTCTGATGACAATATCCGGCAGCTGTGCGTATCTGGTCACGTTTAACGGTTCAAGTAACTTAGAAGATAAACATGATTTTATTAATAGTATATCGGGATCAATAACAAGTGCTAAGAAGCAGACTTACGACTACGATGCTAATGTCCGCGGCCAGCGTGTACGAGTTGAAGTCCGGATGTATATACACGAGGCTTGCAATCGTGCGTTGTCGATGGTATGTCGTAACGGTCACCTGCAGCGAAACACAAAAATATAAATATAAAAAAATTACCAAAAAAACGGGGTTTCGAATGGAAAGTTATATGTATTGACATAACCTAACCTAACCTTGATACTGGCGGACGACAGCCTATATGACGTGGTCTGACATTCTAATAAGCTACGAAGCAAAATTAACTACAAAAAATCGAAACACCAAAACTATTGTGTGTCTAGGATTTAGGTTTAAAATTAAAGTTTTAAGTTTAAGTACCAATTGCAAAATATTTGAAGTAGAGAATATTTTCGAGATAATGCTCTATTATTCTTTAAATAAAATATAATCCAATGAAGATTTACCTATTATTATAACTCATAATATTATGATCACAAATTTGATTTTTTGTTTTTGAATTTTCCTATTATGTTCATTGGCTTGGTTATGAAGTCGACATTTTCCCCTTATGCTAATCGTGTTCATATTTAAAATCATTAAGACAGCCATGAAGGCGTAGTGCCTAATTCAATCTGTATTTCATTGATACTAATTTCGTTTTTGTCGAATTCCTTTACGTCGACTACATACATTTTGGGTAGAACCATATTATATATTAAATGTGGTGGCTTAATAAGTAATAGGTACTTCTATAATATGTGGTAGGTACTGTAATTTACCCCTAAAGTCTACAGTTGATGGTTTCTGGTCACCTGACGTGTATTATAGTGGTATACGGTTCATACCATGATTTCAGTCATCCTTGTCGTGCAGTAAGCGGTCGTGAGCACGTGCCGAGGTGATACAAGAGTACCGCCGCACACCGGTTCATCGGGCATGCCTTCCAAGTACACCAGATACGGATAGTTGCCTTCTAGGTGGTCGGTACAGGTGACTTTTGGTAATGCCTCCGAAGTTGTGGTGGTTGTAAGCCGTGGCCGCGTGGGGCGAAGGCTCGTCGCCGTCGTCTTCTCATCAACGTCTATCTGCTTTGAGTCACCAACGTGGTGTGCCATAATCTCGGCGATCCATGCAGCGTTCCTGTTGACAAACAGGTGTCTACCCTGAATGGCTGGATCACCGCACTCGGTCGCCTCCGTCGCTGGAGACGCGCCTGTCCCATCATACCCGTAGCTGAATATTCCATACTGATGCCGACCACCGAAGCACACCAGTGGATCGGCTTGGTCACATGGTAATCGTTTGGCTGTCGGACCTACAGTCTCGGCACATAGGAAATCCGCCCAAGTGAATCCGATCACGTACTTAAGACCGGGGCTGAAACGGCGTGGGAAACGTCATCCTGTATCATCCACTCTCATTGTTTATTACAACACGTGAATTACAAATTATTTAAGTTTGTTTATTTGGTCCAAAATTCTAAGTTTGTTGTGCAATAAACAAGTAGAATACAGAGTGACGTATTGTGGTCGTCGTTTACGGTATGCATTAAACAAATAAGAAGAGTTTACATTAGAATAAATAATATAGAAATGGACAGGTGACCAAGTGAAGTGTATTTTAAAACATAAGTACTAAAATACCTGAGATATTCTGAAGACATTGGCCAGGGGAAACCGCGGGGGTACCTGTAGTTTCTAGAGTCTAGGAGTCACCTAGGATTTGTCTTTAATTATTTTATCCAGAGCACTTGCATATGCAGTAAAGGAATCCCAGATGAAGCTACTTTTTTCAAAGATAGGACACATAAGACGTATGTGACACAGAACCTTGGGTGATTTAAAGAATGTCCTAGAACTAAGCAACCACTCTACTGAACTTACCTCGGAGAATGCGAGATTTGGATATAGAAGAGATACACTGATAGAGATTAAAGCAATAGGCCAAAAAACTGGAATTTTTCGTAATAGAACATCTTTAAATTGTGAACTTCGTGGTCATCATCTTAAACGACTTAAACTAGTATAGATCGTCTATTCACTTTTTTCCACACGTGTTTTTATTGTAATAAATTGAGGGTTGTTAGTACTCAATATAAACAATATAAGTCGTCTAGCTTGTTCTGGTCGGAGAATTTTAGATTTACAGACTACAGTATACAGGATCGGTCGGAAGTTGCGGTAAATCTACAGTTTATCTAGCTCACTTAGATTTAGGAATCCGGCAAGCGGTAGGACCGTACTTGACACGGACCGGCACCTTGTAACCGCGTTCATGGGGTGCACCGATCCCTACAACTACGCAACTCAGTTCGACGTCGCTTTTCAACGTTTTAGACGACAAACTGACGAAACGCTCAACTTGTTTGAATGGTTTCTTGAGCTGTTATAAGTGTCATACCATTATATTAAATTTTTTTATGAATTTAGTGTTAAACTTGGTGATAAACCAATACAATAAGAATGATCTTTTACACGGATCGTTAATCAAGCCCTCACCTTTATCAGCGATAAGTCGAACTTCCGTGTGGCTTTGTCGTATGACGGATGGGTGTAAACAACCGAGGCCCGGTGGTACTTGACAGAGTTAGTGGGTGTCTTCCAATATGCCTGTCGGAAGAAAGACGATCGTAGTCGGAAATGCACATATCCTTTTGCGAGAAAACGCGTGGACATAATATAATGGAATTGTTGGTATGACGGGGGTGGGTGTAGGGTTTATCACCGTTGTAGTTTCAGTAGCACTTAACATACTCACCTACGTATGACCTAAGTGAGACACTATCATTCGGTCTCGAAGAAATGTTATTTTCAAACAGTTGTTTTGTGGTTCAATGTCTTAATAATACACAAAAACTATATACAATATACATGGTAATGAAAAAGTACGTTTATCTCCTTAATATTTTCTTTAATTATTCAAAATCAGATTTTTAAGATTTTTAAATAATACTCTGTAATACACTTAGTGATACAAAAATCTATTTTATTCAAATGATGATCCCTCTTGTTTTCTGCGCGAATTCATACTGACCGAACAATGCTACTGGAACTATTAGTTGGCGGTTCACCCTGTACCCGGATAAGGTTCAAAACTTTATGGATATAAGGTGACTTGTCATAGATATTTCGAAATCAGTAAGACAGCAACAACAAAAAATACTGACATAATAGTTTGCATACTTTGTACAGACGTACAAACAAAAAAATAAAGAAAAAAATTAGAAAAAATAAGGAATAAATCAAATTGTGATAAATAAAAAAACTGTGACCTCAATGGATTTGGTGGATTTATTTGGAAAATAAAGAAACAAACATGTTATTATTTTAGTGTAGTATATTATACAAGCTATTCGGCTGAGAGCATTTACGGAATAAAGACGAGATAACTGTTTATTAATTAGATTAGTCGAATATGCCAAGCAATTCAAACTCGTACAATAGGTCTTAGTATCTTAGTAGGTATACCTAAAATGTTTCACAACACCTACAATGTTTCTATACATTACACATATTACATAATGGTTCACTAAGCATCCTCACCCCATTTCATCCTTGAATAATGTATTTATTTAAAATTTAAATTATGACTATTGAACTTTTAAGTATACTTGAAGGATCAAATTTTTTATAACATTTGGACTTGTTATACAATTTGAAGATTGTATCCGGTAGGGATCGTGCTTGGTGAATCATCCTGTAAAATATTATACCGTTGTACTCGATAAAACAATAAAGTATGGTCGTGTCTGTTTCATCTATAACCATAAGGTTATTCATGGAAAATATTATCATTTGTCACTTTTATCGTCGCGTACGAGTAGTGTAGTCACTTCCGGACTCTCCTTGATCATGGCTGTCAGACGCGATGTACAATATGCCGACGATAGAACCAAAACCGGAGATAAAAGGGTTCCTGTGCAGATGGTGGTCTGCTGGTTCGTGTGGTCGAATTTTCCGCCCATGGTCAGTCCCACTAAATACGGATATTGGGTGGAGATCTCCGACAGGAAAGAGGACGCGATGGACGTCCTGCCGCCACCGGTTTCGACGGACTGTTGCGATTCTAATTCGGCGGCAGCGGCTACAACAACGAGGACGACGATAAGGGAGAAGAGTTGCATAAGCTTTACTGCCGCGTCAAAGTTCCCGAACATAATACAAGAAATCGATCACAGTCGATTCGTTTAAAATTATTCTCGTCTGCATAATATTACAGTCAAAACAACACGAAGTATTAGTAAAATATTATTAAAAATAACAGCTATATTATTATTATCACTAGAATGATCGTTATAATGTTATTGTATATTCGAATCTTGCATGACACAGTATTGCCGAGCAACAGCAGAAACAAAATCAGACGATTATTTGATTAATGTGATAAAATTATATTTTTCTCTTTTATGATTTGTTTTCTAAGGTTTATCTCACGTTCTGCAGACTACATAGCCAAATATTTCGATGCAGTGATTTTTTTTTCTGCGATTTTTTTTTTTTTGATCAAAGTTGTTTGGACAAAAAAAAATGTTTGGAATGTTGCTTTCAGCACATTGATTTATCTGTTATCTATAATATCTATATGATAAGTGGTGATAACCCGGTTTTTTGAAGAAGTAATCTTTCGATTTTCTCAACAGTTTTGCTAAACGTATTAAGAAATTCGACAGTGACTGTCGGAACGTTTCAAAACGAATATCTTCAACCATGAGGGTTTGTCCTGGGACCGTTAAGAGTCATTTTTAGATACATTCTTATATTACAGATTTCAAGCTGCAACTCGAGTAGTCTATAAAAAATCCGTCAAATATTCATCTATATGATATCACAAATTAATTATGATATACTCACCTCGTTAACCGGGTAACAACGATATTGCCTAGTCTAGACACCAGTGGGTTTGTAGTCAAAATGGACATATTTCAATCTAAAATGGAATCGAAAATTATTATTAAATTGATATGAGTATTATCATTCGTCATCGATAGACATGCAGTGTACCCAAACATATACATAGGTATATAACTATATAATATTAATAATAATGCTATTTTAGGTATTTGAATATGTATTGATTATGGTCAAACAGTATATAGTATGATATACATATGTGTTATCACTTATCAGAGGAAGAAGATTTCTGTAGTTAACTGATCTAAGCATATATTATCATGTAATTGGCGTGCGATCCGCCGCTTAGATCTCAAATCTATTGTATATAGGTATGTTGGTAGAATTGACATTTTAATAATATTAAAATTACGTTTGAATATCTCCGTGGAGCAGAAACACTCTGTATATAATTTAAGCACATGTATTATATAAACCAACACCGCTGCGACGTAATCCGCGTACACTTTGCGTATCTTATAATACATCGTTATCATTTTCGTCGTGGAAAACATTTTAATTTTAATTAAATTAACAACGACACCGTGCAGAGATAATAATTTGCGTATGTATAGTGTCGTAAACTGCAGTAAAAACTATAATCGCACCGCCGCAGAGTCGACACGCGTGTATAATATTATATATTTTTATCTTTCGCGGTTGTACCCGAGCGAGTTTAATTACAAAAAAAAAAACAATGCAAAATGCACAACAGTCATCTAACTGCAGTATACGCCAGTAAATAAATAATGTATAAATATTTGCTCATTATTGATTTGCCAGTAGGTATATAATATTTGGTTTCATCACGATCTATAACTTTATTATATTGTACAGGGTGATCCATATCCATTTTACGCAAAGGGCACTTATTACTAGAGACAACACCAACGTTTTTGAGTATTGGAAAAATGTGTTTTTAATTTTTCTTTAATTCCTAGAACAAAGCTTAATTTGTATTGGAGTGCGTTAATGTATTAATATCAAATTTTGGACTACTATAGCTTATGATTTATAAGACGTGTTTAAAATTTATATGGGTGTAATGATGGTGCCGGTCGGGTATCCCTCAAAATGTTGGTCCAACTAAGCATTGAACTACATTAAAAACGCATTTATGCTCTGGAAAATGAATTAATATATTTTATTGTAGTCAGAAAATAAAAAAATTAAAAATGATAGCGATATATAGTAAAATATATTGGTTTACTACTTAAAATTATGTAAAATAAATATTTTCAAAAACTGCAGGGTTTTCTAATGTGATGAGCGTCTTACGACAAATGAATAATCTCGCATAAGTAATATTTGTTGACCATGCAGCTGCAGTTAACTCGTATTCGACTTGACGTGTACTTGCGACGAGAACGAAACTCGACACTCTCTAAAATATGGTAATCTCCGAAAAGAGAAGAATTTCGAAAACCGCAGCTTTCCCGGGGTTGAATTTTTATTCTCTACAACTACTTTATACGCACGCCAATGCAGAACCGCATATTTGATTGGCGGTGCAGGCAGAGGATGTTCGGTAAATCGCCTCGTGTAGCGCCCCCGGGAATTTTTTTTTATGCACTCATTCTTCAAATTATACATTTTACAAACTAATATCAAATATATAGCAGCGTCGAATAAAATAAAAACGAATGTAACAATAACTGTTCAAAACGAAAATTCGAGAACTTTATTGCGGGCGGGGGCACCCAGCTGCTCTTCACGGTATATCCGGGTGTGCTGTAGTATTGTATAGTTGTATAGGTACTAAAAAATTGTAATTTCACCCATCCCCCGTTTTGGTCGAGCTTCAATAATACGCGCCACCGACTCGTATACCGCGGTACCACCACCGAAGCACTACCGAAAATGTGTGTGTGTGTGTGTGTGTGTGTGTGTGTGTGTGTGTG